>NC_056735.1:1681307875-1681325772 GCF_019279795.1 Protopterus annectens | reverse complement strand
TTGGGGATGGTGTGGCGTGGATGTTGACTATTTGATGGAATTTGTGGAACATTTGAACAGCAACGTTTGGGGTATTGAATTCTCTATAACATATCATAAGTGTACCATTGACTTTTTGGATGTCACGGTATATCGGAATGAGGACAATACCCTAAGCACTAAAATATATAGGAAGTATCCACAATTTAATACTCTTCTTCATTCTTCTAGTATGCACCCGCCACACCATCCGCAACATCCCTAAATCACAATATCTGCGTCTTAAACGGATTAATTCATCTCCTCAGGATCATGAAGATGCCATCCAGGATTTAAATTATAGATTTCTGGATAGAGGTTATTCTGTGAGGGACATATCCAGTGCCAGGGTGTGGACAGATCAGCAGTCTAGATCAGATCTTTTAAAATATCAGAGTAGGGGTACTGATAAAGATGACACCATTAGATTTATTACCACATTTGGGAAAATCATCAATTGATCAGAAATGTGTTGAATAACAATTGGAATATACTTTTGGCTAATGAACATCTTCGTCATATATTGACTGACGAATGTTCTATCTCCTACAGGAGGGGCAAAACCTTGGGCACGTTATTCTCTTATTATAAACATAAGGACAGTGGAGGTGCAACATATAGACAACTTACCCTTTCCGGTGATGAGCTGTTGGGGACTTTCCCGTGTGGTCATTGCACTTCCTGTTTAAGTATTAATAAAACTAAGGAATTTTCTAGTGCCAATACTAGTAAGATATTTGATATACGTATATTTGCCAATTGTTCAACATGCTGGGTGATTTATTTAGCTATATGTCAGTGTCAAGCTTTTTATGTGGGTAAAACCTCAAGGTCCCTCCGAACCAGAATTGTAGAACATCGCAGTGAAATTCGGACTCACAAGATTAGTAATGCATTATATCAACATACTGTTAAGCATCCATCTGCTAAATTTATATTTTGTGCCATTGATAAAGTACAGGGCAATAGGTCCAACCAGACAGGTTGGCAGAGTGTCCTAAGTATGAAAGAGAAATACTGGATCATTCACCTGGGAGCTCTTTTTTCTCCAGGTTTGAATGACCATTTGTAATGTTTCTTTACATATGTATTTTTATATATATATTAATAATATATATATATATTTGTTAGTTATTCAACACCACATCTGGGCTTTACATTTAAATTGTATTATTCATGCACTGTTTGTGCATTTAAGAATTCCTACTTATCAGTTAGGTTTCATTGTGCAGTATGTCTTTAAATCTGATTTTGTAATTAATGGGTAACCATTTGGTTATCAGTTGATTAATTGTTCATGTATATATAAGGAGTATGTCTTATGTAGTAATTATTATGGTTGTTATCCTCACTGAAGAAGGTATTACACCGAAACTAGTTTGAGGTTATGGAGAGTGTATGTGTCTTTGACACTATTTTACCTCATTAAAGCATTTGGGAACCTGATTGTTGTTATATGCCCATACACATGCCTACTGTGACAGTATATCAACATATACTATCCCCTGCTATGGCACGTACATGTTGGACATACCCTACCACTGACGGCGGGCTGTATGGAAATGTTCTGTTTAAAGCCCTCATGTAGCATCCCTTGTGGTGTCTGTGATGTGTACCTTGTGGCCCACTGCTGGACGCACAGTTTCTACATGCGTTGGTATGCTCAGCAAGACATCACTACATAAATACCTTTTCCCACTTTATGCATTGCGGACACTTTTAATTAATGCAAACCAGGCTATATATACAGTAAATAATTAATAAAAAACATACTATGCATAAACTTACATACCAAGTGTTCTACATACCTAGTTATCATTACAGACTTTTGTCTCTATCTCTCTCACACTGCTTAAACAGGTAGTTTGTATGAGCATACGGTTTGAATGTCTAGCAAGTCATCCTTATATACGTCGATACCTGTAACATGTGGTTTCCTCCCACCAATTGGTGTACCTGGTGACTAATTACATGAATATCAGCTGTACAGCTACTCCATTCACCAATTACGCGCCAACAGTGGGGTATAATTTAATTCTCCACTTGGGCATTGCCCATTTGCCCTACCTTCGGGGAGATGGCCTGTATTGTGTTTTGTTATGTGTAATTGCAACTGCTATGCATAGAGACAATTATACTTTGGATTCATGTCCCCCGTGGATTGTGTGTGACAGCTAGAGTATGTGGTTCAACATGTGGGTGTTCCTGTCATCCCAACGTCTGATAACAGACTATTGCAAACAAAACCTGTAATGTCGCTGTTTGTTCCATTATATAACGGCTGCAATTTTGCATGGCGCCTTTAATTGTATCTCTCACAAGGTATGTTGACGGTTCTGCAGATGTAATTGACTAACTGGATGTTTGTGCTGTTATTGCAGTCTGTATTGCTATAGTTTCTAGTGTGGGGGATGTCGGTGGGTGTACGTAGCATATACAGGTTTGTGGGGCTTGCATTTCTACATATTCCATATATATGTGTGTGTGGGCTCCGTCCCTAATTAAAGAGCTATCAGTTAGCAGACTTATGTTACGGGATTGTACATTGGGCCATTGTTAATTGGTTCTATATAGTATGCAGGTGAGGTTGATACTTCCATACCTCTGGAATTGCAGCGATATGTAAAGGGCTATGTCGAACTGACAGCTATCCCGTGTATTTCTGTCCCAGATATTTGCAGTCATTGCGGTTGTGTTGGTAACAGAACCTCTTTGCCATGGGTTGCCACCTTTTCATATGGCCATTGTTGGACACTTTGTGGGACACACAGCGGTGTTTACAGGCCAACACATAGCCATGGTCAGTACACAGGTTAGCACATACTTTTATCCTCAATACATACCTATTGTGGGACTTTGGCTACTTATCATATTGCATGTAACATTTACGTTTCTTACATACAGGCATAACTATTTAATGCAACTATTACATTATATATGGGACATATTAATGTCCTACAATCCTGGACATTTGCCCTTTGTAATGTTTTATGTCAGGAAACACCTGCCCAGGGAGGGGCTGTCCCTCCTAATGTGAGACAGGTGGTAACCGTATGCCTACGGCTAGCTATACCCACACCTACCATAATGATCTACCTCCAAGTTGGCACTAACAGACACATGATGCGGACACACACACACATTACAGTCACACGGAGACACACACGGCACCTTCAACACACACATACACAGACTACGGCGCTCACAAACACAGTTGAACACAGTACCTACGTGGACTGCAACACCGGCAGTGGTAACTAAATGTCCCTTCATATCATCATACTATTACTCACGGTTGTACTGTTCCGGTACTGTGTTCTTTCGGTCTTTCAGCCTCGTGGTTATGCATGTCGGTATGTTACACATTCCATAGTTGGCAGTATCCTATTTATTTGTACCTCCGAGGTGTTATAAATGTTGTTGACTTATCTATATATATATTTGCAGATATCGCTGACTCCGTATATGTCAACGTATATCACTCTATCGCCCTTTCTATCTGTATTATATATATGTATATATCTGTACATAGATATATATATATATATATATATATATATATATATATATATATATATCTGACGGGGAAAGTGACAGGCAATCTACACCTTTCATTGTGTACTTGTTGGTGTATACTGTTTCCTGGACTCCGCACGTTTGTGTCTGTACCTGTCACATTACACACCTGCCATAGGTTAGGGTTACCAGCTGTCCCACTCTGCGAGGGACAATCCCTCTTTGGGCAGTTGTGTCCTGCAAACTATTTGTGAACATGGCAAATGTCCTGGGATTTTAGAACATACTTATTTCCTATAGTTTATGTAATAGTTGCATAAAACAGTTATTCTGTATCTGAACCACCTATATGTTCTAGAAACAGAATAAGTAAGTAAACATTACAAGAATGAGCTTTTATCTAAGCAAAACAGTGAAGTTCTGCATTTCGTACTGGCCGGGTGTATGTGTCGGCCTGCAGACATCTGACGTATGTCCCACATTGGTCATTTGAAAAGGTGGCAACCCTACCATAGGTACATCTTGCCTAGCAATATTGTTAAGTGATTCTATACATGATTGCGTGTTGTACAACTGGCAGTGGTCATTTTACCCTTCAGAGCAGGCGCTATTAGTACAGGGGTGAATAATGCTGGTTTCACCTGTTCTGGACATCATTGTCCGTGATCTGCACGATATTCGGTGTAGCTTTTCCCTGTTTCGCGCATATCCATATAGTCATATGTAAATGTCGCTTACCAGCAGTGGGCAATGCATATTCCCGGTAACGTGTGCTAAACATGATCTGCTGACCTGCATCCAACATGCATTACTCGGGCCTTCGGGATTACGTTACATCCCTTGCAGGTCATGGGACCGGGAACATGCACGACGGTCACTGCATTTAACATATGGCCATCTGGGATTTGTACACGTGTTATGTCATTTTGTATGTGGAGTATACTACGGCTGTTACTCCATACTGCACTCACATGGGTAACTCAGTTAGTTTACATATTGATGAGTCCAGTTAATGGTATGTCCATGTGATGTTTACTGGATGTGCTCCAGCATTGGGTATGTATATCTCAGTGAGCCACACACGATACTGTGCTACACCTTCAAATGACCGTGGGTGGAGCATGCTGGGGTGACGAAAACCTGTCATGGGTACACCACATGCCTTGACACAACATCCATGATTATATTATGTGCAGCCCCTCATTAACGCAGCAGGGACTCTGTGCTGAGTGTATGCAGAACAGTGCTTACACACATGTGCTCCCACGATTGCCTCTGCTCCTCTACGTGACAGTTGGTTACTCGATGTTGTGGTGACAGCAGACACTGTTTGCCCCATTTGATGTATGGCCTCTGACAGTCGGCTGTGAACCTACCATTGTACCTGGGAACCTATACACACAGCACCACCATATGGTGATAGGCACATGTACTGTTCAGGTGTTGACATTCCTTGTTCCTATAGCTGTTGTGTGTACAATGTTTGAGGGCTGCCTATGTGGGATTCACACAGTGGGCCACCTATACATTACAATTTACAGGTGGTTGTGCTTGTGTGCCATCCATTTTACTGTGTGTGGAGGTGGAGATGTGTGTCAGTCTGTAGGGGCCTACACTATCAGAGTATGTGCTATACATTCCCTTTTTGCCAAGGCGTAGGCATATTGGGCATGCCTCCATCTGCCTACTGGGGCTGGCACATTGTGTTCATGGTCTGAATCCCTCTGTGCCTGTGATGGCCTTGGCAATTGCGGTGGGCTATGAGGGCCTTCACCATTTTGTCCCTGCTGCAGCTGTTTCCGCAGGATCATATTATGTAGCATGGCACATACTATGACAATGTGGGCACATGTGCCTGGAGAGTACTGCAAGGCTCCACCAGATTTGTCCAAGCACCGGAACCGTGATTTCAGCATCCCGAACACACACTCTATGATGATTCTGGTTTGTGCGTGTGCCTCATTATGGCGTTCTTGCATGGGTGTGTGTGCATTTTTGATGGGAGTCATCATCCATGGCTCCAGTGCATAGCCAGCATCCCCCACAAGGTGGCCATGTGGGATGCCCCCCCTGACAAGTACCTGATACAGCTGTGAGGCATGCCAGATATGGGAGTCATGGTAGCTTCCAGGGCTGCCAGCACACACATCCATGATAATGCCCTGGGCATTGCACACAACCTGGCAGTTGATGGAGTGGAATCCCTTGCGGTTTATGTAGCGCCTACCATGCTCACCGGGTGATGACTTGATTTGTATGTGCATGCAGTCTATCACACCCAGTACCTCAGGGTAGTGTGCCACACGGTGGAAGTGATGCATATTGCTGGCCAACTCCTCCTGAGTTCGAGGGAAGTATATATGCTCATTGGCATGTGGTAACATGGCATCCAGGAACTGGTTTAGTACCCTGGATGCTGATGTCTGTGAGATCCCCATTATATCTCCAGTTGGCCTTTGAAAGGTACCTGTGGCTAGTATTCGCATGCTTACACATTCCTTCGTGTCTACTGGGATGGGTTCCCCTCTGTTATTTCTGGTTCTCAGGCGTGGCCGGCACAGCTCCACTATTTGCTGTAAGATGTCCCTGTCCACCCTGTAACGCTCTACTGTCTCCAAATCATGTAGCCCCTGCTAGGTTACCCTTGGTCTGAACACTCTTCTCCTCCTCCAGGGCCTGCAGTGGTTGTCGGCATCATCCTCCACAATACCGTCAGTCTCTAACACATGCTGATGAATCACAGCTATGGCAGCTACCAACATGTACATTTTAAAAGTTTCCCGTGTGTTTACACCTATGGTGCAGTGTTTGGGAATTCACAGGTGTGTGTAGGGTGCTTTCACACTTTATACTATTGTGCTGTGAACACTGATGATGTCATAGGGAGTGTATGTACGATCGTAGCTACAGGGTATCTTATGTGTTTTACTAGCAGAACTACTATTGTGGTGCCTTTGGTGTTGAATTAAATTTGGCTGCCATGGATTACCTCTTGACCTTCCCTTTACATTTCTGCACATTCCACCTACCATTTTCTGGCATGCATCCAGCAGCCTGCTTTCATTTGTACTTTCCTAGACCTGGCGTATCTTGCATAATGTGTGCTATTGCCGGTCTACTGTCGGTTTGCCTTGCTCTGCTATGACAGATCTCCTATCTTTGCAATCCAATGCCTCCCCTCCTTTCTTTGCATTCCAATGCCTCCCCTATCCTGTTTTTCAGGTTTCTGCGAGCAGACTTGACAGCTGCCGTCGATTGGCCGCCGTGAGTTGATTTGTGTTGATTGCTCATTAGTACGCCAATTACCCTACTTCGGCATTTCCTTCTTTTCTTCCCCTGACCTTCCTGTTTGTGCTATTGTTCGCACTGCATGCATCCGCTTACTGGGTTTCGGGCATGTTTTCATCCCTGTACACATGCGCTTTTGGGCACCATGTGTGCTCTCAACTAAACGATTCTATACCTTCCTCCCCACCCCTGTCCTGCAGCTTTGCTTAGAAATGGCCAGGCCAGTTTGCATTGCTCCAATGTGCTTGCTGCTACGGTGGCACACCCCTCTGCTGATGTCATGTGTCTCCTCTGAGCCACTCCTCGGTATTATAGTGCTGCGCCATATGGTTCAACCTTCATCTGGCGGGACATTTGCAATTCAGTATTATGTGCCGCATTTGCATGGCATTGACTACTAATTCATAGTTACCCTGCCGAACACTGTTGCAGGCCCTTAGCAACCCTTGGACCTTGGTTGTGGTGTTCCATGCCTACCATTGTGTATTATGGTGTAAACCTGATTTGTATTACATTGCGATTTTATGACATTTTTATATATTTTCTTTATGTTCCAGTTTGCACACACATGTCCTGCGGTTGTACTGTACGTTACTGTGAACATGACATTAAATGTTTTTTAGGTGTTGTGCATCTTTTCTTATGCCATTGGCTGTGTATTTAGCCATTGGCATATGTTAACTTTGTAATACATGAGTCTGGTCCGCTTCCAAAGCTCCGATGTTCTGTTTGGGAAAATGTAAACCGTGTTTTTTGGTTTACATTTCCGTGAGCTTACGCTACACCTGCACCACTTCATGAATCACTATCTGCCTTCATTTGCATGGTGCAACACTGCACATGGGGTGATTAGCATACCTATGCCGAGGGCTGCCCAGTTCTGGCATACGCCGGTAGTGCACATGGTATTGGATCGTACCTCAATCGCTCGACGGACATATTTGGCGTTATTCCGCCTACGCTACGCCTGCGCCTGGCGCAAGCTTCATGAATCCCGGGGATAATGTAGTCAAGAAATCATCTTTTGTCAGCTCAATGTGGGCAACAAAACAGTTGTGCAAGATCTCTACATTACCTGGGTTGGGGAATTTGCCCTTTTCTTGGTATTGTGCAATCTCTGAAGTTACCTTCACTTCCCCTAAAGTTCATGTCCCCTAAAACTAATTTCCCTGACAATTAGTACTGTAAGGCAAGTAAAAGGAATTTATCCTTTTCCCACTGTAGTGTGACCCTGGAGTTTGTATGTATAGTTAGGAGGCATGAGGGGCACAGCCCCCCACATTGGGGGGGGGGTGGAGGGAGTCCACCTAGTTTGGTTTTACTGAACAATATAAAACTAAAAGCAGAGAATACAAAATCAAACTAGGTGGGAGGCTATGCCCCCACCCCACCCCAGTGTGGGGTCTGTGCCCCCCATACCCCCTAACTATATATACTAACTCCAAGGTCGCACTACAGTGGGGAAAAGGACATATTCCTTTTACTTGCCTTACAGTGCTCTACACACTGCCAGTACTATCTGTACTGGTCTTCAACTTTCTGAAATGTCAACCAAAGTAGACCCATATATATATATATATATATATATATATATATATATATATATATATATATAACATTTAAAATATGGTAAAGTGAGGAAAATATGTCAGCTGTTGTAAGAACCATGGCAAATTTGGGACATATAAAAACATGCATATAAAATAGTTATCTAATATATTGTTTGTGTTTCATAAAAACAGGTCTTGGGTAATCCACCATACAATTATTGTCAGGAATCATATGAGTTGTACTTGCAGCTCATTCATGGCAGTCTTAGGTGACGTTTTCTGATGAGGCTATAAGCTGTTTTCCCATGTAGCAATGTTCCTTTGCAGAATGCTGCTTGCAGTCAAATGGGCAACATGTTGTAGAACTTCTAACAGTTTGCCGACAATTTCAATCAGAAGATGCTCAAAAGAGGCCAGTTATAATAACAACAACAACAACAATAATAATAATAATAATAAAAACAGGAGAGGTTCCTTTGATGAATATAATATGATTCAGTATTACTTACAATGAACAGATATAAAAAAGGGAACCTGCTAACACAGTAGAGTGAACATTAATAAACTGAAATCCACAATATTAGCCCTTGCCATTTGAATACCTCAGTGTAGCCACTGACACCATTTGCTATCCTGTGTTTAGCCTAATTAATAGATCCATTACAGAAAACTACATACCAGCCCTACGAAAGCTTGCTTCATAATCCCATTATGCGAAGGTGGCACAGCCACCTAATTGTCAAACTATCGCTCTATAGCAATCTTTCTTTTCCTCTCCAAAGTACTTTGAAAATGCATACATCAGTAACTCATAGCCTTTCTGTTTGATAACCAATTACTTTTTCTTTCCCAACATGGCTTTTGAACCCACTGCAGCACAGCAACTGTGCTACTAAATTTCTTAGATACCATTAATCAAAATAAAAATTCTGGTAATTTTGATCTCCACCATTTTTCTGGACTTGTCAAAAGCCGTCTGCATTGTCTGACGTCAGCTACTACTCCAAAGACTAACAGCCAGATTCAATAAAGTCAACATGCTAGTGCAATGTTTTGGATTCAGTAAGCGGCATGCACTGCCGCTCAAACAAGGTAAACACAGTGGCATCCAAGACACTAAACTGTCTGAGACACCAGAAGAGAGCAGTGGTTAAAGGCCAGTTGGTACGTATGGCTAGGACGGTGTCCAATTTGGATGCATTTTATATAGAATGTAAGAAAGTTGTGGATATGTTTTTAAAAAGAGGCTATCCACAAATCTTTTTGGATGATATTTTAAATGAGGTGGTAAACAAAAGAATTAATGGGGTTTATAGTCCCATATTGGGACCACCTACAGAAAATATCAACACCCATATATTACAGGAAGGGAGTAGTACTGTACACAACTATAGAAACAGTTTTGTTACAACATACACTGTGGATAGCTATTGCATATATGAAGCGTTGCACAAGAACTGAGACATTGTCTTTACAGATACTGAATTCATTGAGAAATTAGGTGTTAAACCAGTCATGGTATATAAAAAAGGAAATTCCATAAAAAATATTTTAGAAAAAAGATATGTTGATGTGTGTAGTGGTACAATTGGCACTAGGAAATATGGTCATTGCTTTATTTGTCAATATGTTAACTCTAGTGATTCATTCACTATCAATGGCCATACTTATTACATCAAGTGTCGCTTCACTTGCAATACTGTTGGCATAGTTTATTTAGCCCAGTGCAATTTATGTATAGCATTTTATGTAGGTAAAAGCAAGAGACTCGTTAAAAGATGGGTGTATGAACATATTCTAGACATAAGAAATCAGAAAAGCACAAATGCTTTGTACAGACATGTTGAATGACATACACAACATACTTTTAATTTTATGATTTTAGAACAAATTAAAATGGATGGACAGGGGTAGGTTATAGAAGAGCACTTGGAAAGGAATGAATGGAAATGGCAGTTGATTTTAAATGAAAGCAAATGTGGAAACACACAGACCATAAAAAACTAATAACTTCAAAAATAGAAAAATGGTCTGCACACGCCGAAAAAGCTATAAGTAGTTTATTCCACAATAAAATCCAAATGCTTTCACCCTGCCATAGTGCTGGGCTTTTTCAAGTAAAAAAAAAAAATGAACTGTTCTTTGGCATCTTTTTATTGTACTTCACATTTAGTATGCGCCTATAGTCTGATGAAGCGGAAGGATTCCGTGAAAGCGCTTACTATTTCTGTAATTAAAGTTGCCTGCTGTGTGTGACCAACATGTTTTTTGGTTTTCTGCTACTCAGTGTAAGAGATTATGTTGTGTTAGAAAAAGTCAGGGACACATTAGCAGCACAGAGGGCAGGAAAAAATAAATCTTTTTTTTATTCTACTGCTGCTGTTTGCTGGTCAGTACTGTCAAGTTTATCTGCCTAGCATGATACCAAATCTTAACAAGAGAAGCAGGGGATGCTTAACATTTTTTAAAATCAGATCTCACATTATAGACATACTTAAGTGATTTGTTGCTTTCTGAATAGAGGAGCATGATCACAATGGCCCATGCACAACAAAAGCGATATGTACATCTGAACTAATAACAAAGCTTTTGTCTATGTAACTATCTATTGTAATTTATTCAAGGAGAAATAAAGATTAACGACATGCTAAATGTAATATGTATTTTACCTTTAACTGAATGGGTACATAGTAAGAAATATAAATAATGTATTTATGTCAATGCCGTCAGTAAATGAGGCACAAATAGTTAAAAACTGAAAAACTGACAAACTGTGTTGGTTCATGATATAATGAATGTGAGGAATAATTAATAATTAAATAATGGCAAACATTTCCTTCATTAATAGAGTGTGTGTGTGTGTGTGTGTGTGTGTGTGTGTGTGTGTGTGTGTGTGTGTGTGTGTGCCTTTTGGCTTTTTCTGGGTTAGGGGTCGCCACAGCAGAACTCCGGTCCGCTAATGATTGGCAGGAGATTTTTACGTGCCGAGTTGCCAGTCCTGACGCACAACCTTCAACGAAAGTACGCCCATTCATGCATGTCTCCGCACAGAAGACACTCTAGCTGAGAACCAAACAGGACAACGCATTTATTAATGTTTCCCTCCTGACACTTTTGTTTAAAAAACATTGCATTTACCAATGCTAGTTCATTAAAAATAAACAAAATATAAATGTGATTCACACCACATTATCAATTATGTTAGCACATGCTGACAAAATATAAGTATTTATGCAATATCAGGATGCACTGGGGAACACACAGGAGCAGCATTGTCCTTCTAGGAGACTTTTACATGGATTTTTATATATAGTACCTAATTTAAATCTTTTTTTTTTTTATTCTGAATCATCCTGGCAGCTAATAAACTCAATTCTATTTTATGAAGAAGTTTGAGCTGGAGAAAGTAAGGGTGAAAGGGTCCATGGAGTAACAAACATACTGACACATGCATCAACTATGAGGTGATCAATCACTAGCCCTGATGGGAGCCTCTTGGGACACTGAAACTATGGATCATAGCAACCCATTTGACCATATTACTGCTATGCTGCTTAAGGTGTTAGACGACATGGCAGTAATCAAAAATACCAGCATCACATCAGACATGAATCTGGGCTTGCAGAGTTTACAGAGAGATTAGAGGCACATCAGAGATTGTTTAGATCTCATAGAGAGGGGATTAGCCAACACTCCCAACAAATTTCCAGGCTTAAAATACAGTTAAAAGGCTTGACTCCAAACCTGATTATTTGGAAGGCCAGAGCAGGAGGAATACCTGCAGTTCCTTGGACCCCCAGAATTGGTGGAAGGGTCCAACCCAGTGGGCTTCATAAGGAAGGAACTGACTAAAACTCTAAAATTGTCAGAAATACCATGTGTGTAGAGAGCATATAGGATTACTACATGTTCTTTCTCAGTGAAACTCCAGTATTTCATATTGAGTTTTTTTAATTATAGAGACAAAACGGAGATCCTTCAGAAAGTCAGAGTGCTGGGTTCCTCCTTTACCCTGGCAGGTGTTATGGTAATGGTTGCTCCAGATTATAGCAATAGTTTGTTCCTCAAGTACAAAGTAAAGGTCTCACTTATCAGGAGACTGAGAGGAGCAGAATCGGCATGTCAATTATGCCTTCCTGCTACTCCACATTTCAGTTATAAAGATAAACAATACACCTATGACATCCCAGAGGAGGCAGAGATGTTTTTAGGTACATCATTTCAGCAAAGACTGCCAGCTACTCCATCGACTAATAAAGTTGTCAGAGATAATTGTTTAGCAAGTAAGAGACAGGACAGAACCAAACCAACCTCTCCAGAGAAGGGTCTGCTAAACAAAAAGCAAAAACCAAAGAATGGCAGTCAGGAAGTAATAGCAGGTCAAAGGAGAAGTGGCTTTGTCTCTTTAAAAATATGGCCAACTGCTTTGCTCTGCTTGCAGACAGCTATTAGTTGGCAGATAGGGACTATACCTTTATTACACCAGATTTGACTCCTAAGGAGTTACAATTAATGGACTGTGGTTTAGGAAAAATGTACAAGGACTCTCTGCACATACAAAGGTCACCCCCCCCCGGAGGAACTTGAAAGGAGAGGTAGAGTTGTAGAATGTTAATTGGTAGAAGGAGGCTGTGTTGTGTGCTGAGTGTTAAGTTTTGCACAGCTCTTAACATTCTGGATGGGGATGGCTTCATTCCTTTGATCAATGCTAGAAATAGTTGCATTTCTTGCCAGAGGTGTTTTTTGCTAGTTCTTCTATGTTTTATGTTATGCAAGTGGATCTGCTTTGTTGATCTTTTTTGTGTGGTCTATACAGCATGTTAACCTATGTCTAGGTGCCTAATAATCTGCTCTACAGGCTCCTATACCTGCACATGGTAGAAAGAACCAGTAGTGTGACAACATCTGTCCCAAATGTGTGGCTTTCTTTGGGCTCTATGAACATCTTAATGCTGTTTCATTAACCATGCTAGTTTAAAGGATGATATGTAGCTAATTTAAGATTCAGTTTTCATTGACATGTGTCTAGTACCTGCTGTAGACAGATGGCCCTTCCTGTTTCGAGGACAAGATGCATACAGGTTCATGTATGGTTGTTTGTGTGCAGAAAAGGGGTTGATATGAGCATGCAGTGAAGTTCATGCTATGTGCATTTCTGCATTGATTCTCTGCACTCATTTTTCCTTGGTTTTATAACCTTGCTGATCTTGGCCATTTATCAGGGAGCAAAGAAATGGAAAGGAAACAGGTTGGTCTGTAGGTTATAATATATGACTGACAATAAGTTGAAATTACCAACTGACGTTTGTGCTTTACAGTTTTGTTGTCTCCTAAGGGTGAGATTTAGTTAAACCAAGTTTTCTTTTCTGTGCTTATATCCTCAAAAGGTACAAGCTTTTGAGTGGGTTATACACCCTTGGTTTTTCATTAATTTAAGCTTGATTATATTGTATATTACATGAATGGCACAAAGTTAGAAGTCATAACATTCATGACATGGAAATGTTCATGGATTGAATACAGTGCAAAAACTGAAATTGTGTTTCCAGGCTGTTAAAAAAAAGAACATTATCAAGTTCTACTCTTGCAGGAAACTAAGCTCAAAAAATGGAGTAGCAGTGCTTTGAACAAACATTGGAATGGGTGGGTTATTACTAGTGGTGCAAGTTCTGCCAAATGAGGGGTTGCCATTTGAGTCTCCAAAAACTTACACTAGGTTCAGGGGGTACATATCTGACCCCAATGAAAGATGGATAGCAGTTCAAGTTAATACCAGAGTAGGTCTGAATTTATTGGGGAATTTTTATGACCCAATGGAGGATCAGGTTTAGCCTTTACATTCCTTTCAGAAAGCTCTTTTACAGCTAGTGGCAACATCCTTTCTACTTATCCTAGTGAGGGACTTCAATGTAGTTCTTGACCCCTTCCTTGCCAGGATGCCAAGAGGGTGCAACCAACTCTCCAAGGTCTTTATAGCAATACAGGGTTTAATTTCTGAGATGAAAGTCTATGATGTTTGGAGAATCTTTAACCCTAAGAAGCTGGACTTCACTTTCTATGGTCCAATGCATAATACTGTGAACAGGTTAGATTATTTTTTCGGCATTGTTAACTTACTTGATGCAATATTAGACATTAGGATAACCTCAGCCTCCTTGTCTGACCACTGTTATATTACCATATCTATGTGAATGGATGTTCGGTCAATGCCTTCAGAAGATGGAGACTGGATTGTCTACTCTTAGTGAGCACATATATGGTTGACCAACTTAAAGAAGCCAGCCAAATGTTTTGGTGAAATCACAAGGTGAATAGTTTAACTATCTTTAGTAAATGGACCCTGTTTAAATACTATATTAGTGAGATGGCATGGACACTCAAGCGGCAAAAGAAGTGTAGATCATGTGAGTTAATTAAGGAAAATCAGGGGAGGATAGGGCAGCTGTTGCAGGAATATAGACATGCTAACTATCAGGACATGTATATGTTCCAACGTATTAAAATAATAAAACAGGAATGCAAAGCTGTTCAGTTCTGTCATACACATGTGAAGACAGAACACTTCAAAACACTTCACTGGGTGAAAGGGACATCACCTCCCAAACTCTTTGCAAGTCAACTGAAAGAAAGAAAATGGGAAAAGCAAACTGTGTGCATGCAAGCTAGATAGGTAATTGACTTCATGGCCTTAACAGAACTGTGCATTACCTAGGAGAATACTTCACTGTCGGTAGGCCAGTCACAGTTTTCTTCGTTTATTAAGACTCCTGGAGGTAGAAGAATCACATTGTTATAAGCTAGAGCCCCCATTTCAGTTTCAGGAAGTTTTTTTGGCCATTCTGAATTTGGCAGCAGGCAAGTCTCCAGGCCCTGATGGTCTACAGATAGATTTTAACAAGAAATGCAATAACAAGGTAGGCTTCCTTCTGCAGGAGAGCCAAACATCAGCTATTTTGTTATTTCTGTAACCAGGGGAAACTCCAGACCACCCTGCTAATTATTGGTGCATATCCCTGCTGCAAACTGGCACAAAGATCCTGGCTAAAATTCTGGCTAAGCGGCTTGAACCCCTACTTTCAAAGCTAGTTCATTCCATGCAGCAGGGTTTTATAAAGGGAAGACAAGGAGGGCCTGAATAAACTCATTTATGGTGGGTGAAATATATTTCTACTGACCCAGTGGTCACATTTTCCTCTGGTGGCTCTGTCTTGACTTACAAAAAGCATTTTATTTGTTCTCTTGGGAGATTTTGTGGTTGGTCTTGGAAAGATTTAATTTTGTACCCAAAAACCAAAATAGGAGAGTAGTAGCACAGCTGAAACTTTATTAAAATAATAGTAAAAACAAAGTAAAATCAGGACACGTGCTTTTGGCTTCAGCCTTCTTCAGATCCATGGATAAAGTATAAATAAAGTTTCCACTATGCTACTACTCCCCTATTTTGGTTTTTGTATACACTATTTATTCTGGAGAGTGGTCTTGCTGGTTTGACTTGGTTGTTTTTAATAAAAGACTTAAGTTTCTAGAGATATTCATTGGAATGTGTAAGGTGTTATATAATGATCCTAATGTATATATCTGAATTAATGGCTTAGAATCCCCTATTTTTACTCTGCAAAGAGGCACCAGACAAGGATGTCCAATGTCCCCTTTGCCTTTTACACTTGCCATTGAAACCTTTGCTTATTTCATGTGACAGGAAGCTCCCTATGTAGGGATCCCTCTGGTTGCAGGGGAAACCTTGAGCTCTGAGTGGTTTGTTGATGATGGGGTTATTTGGCTTTCAAATCCCATTCAAGATTTGCCTAAGATTTTGGAAATTATCTCTCATTTTAGTAAGTTATCTGGGCAACAAGTGAACACAAGCAAATCTGGTTTGGTACCCTTAAATCAGAAAGATGACGATTTAAAGTATAATATAAGAGAGTGTGGTATTCCTATGGTTGAAAAAATCCAATATTTAGAAGTCCCCTTATGCAGAGATCTAGCACAGGCAGTTTTGGATAACTGTAACAGCCTCTATTAAAGTATCTTGGTCAACTTGTCAAGGTGGCAGAAATTACACTACCCTTCCTAGCAAAAATAAATGCAGTTAGCATAGTATGTTTGCTGAAATTTCTGTTTGTGGTACCTCATTTATTTATTTAACATTTGTTTACAGGGAAAGACAGACTTGGAACAAAGCCAAATTTTCAGCAGAGGCCCAGGGAGAAATGCTCCAGACGCATGTTTTTAAAATGTGGGAGGAAACCGGAGCACCTGGAGGAAACCCACACGAACGCAGGGAGGACATGCAGACTGCACAGAAAGCACCCCAGCTGAGAATTGAACCAGAGAGCCTCTTGCTGTGAGTCGACAATGCTACTGCTGCACCATTGCACCATCCAAATTTGCCTCAAGTGGATAGTTCCAATCTTCCCAGCAGAATACAAAAGTCAGTGGCAGACTTTCTCTGGGTGGGCTAATACCCAAGGTCACAAGAAATGTTTTTTGTGCTCCTTATAGATATGGGAAGGCTGTTCACTCCCAAATTTTCAGGCTTATGCCCATGAAGCAGCCTGTGAGTAGTTGGTCCAGGCTAAGTCAACAGGACTCCCAGTCTGGCTCATTCCACAACTCAAAGCAGTCTGTGGCTCATTCTCATTGCAGAGGCAAGGAAGAGTTTGGGATACGGGTGGTTTGAACACTAAACTTCGTAAGCTCTTCAAAGAAGACTCTCATTAGGAGTGCATGACATTATCTGGGCAAATAGATTATAGCAGGTGGGAGGTAGCCTGATTTTTTGGCCAAATTGGATCTTGAAGGGAATTATTACATGGCAGAATCTACTAGATGTCCATCATGGACAATTCGTAACTTTTCAGACATGTCAGGAAAGGGGGAAGTGGTCTCTTTACTGTTTTGACAATACTTACAGCTTATGGATATATATCACAGGGCTACCTTTTATCAAGGATGAATTCAGGAATGAGGACCACCCTATTTCGTGGTGGCTCAGTAAGGCAGAATATTCCATCAAGGGACTGCTGCAAAAGTGTTATATATTTTTTCAAACCATGGTTAAGGGAGTTGAAGTCCATGTAAGGACATGATGGTAGACTATGCTAGGTGTCTACCTTAATGATAAGGTTTGGAAAATGCTTATAAATAAAGTATCAGTTCAGAAATCCTCCCTATGGCAATTGTTTACTAAATTCAAGCTTATCGATAAATGACAGCTTGCACTACACTCTCACTCCGCACAGTTCAAGTTGAATGGAGGGCAGTGTTGGTAATGCAGAGCTGAGAATGCAGACTATTTGCATGTTATGTAGTCCTGCCCATCAAGCCAAATGTTTTGGAACAAGACAGAGGATGTGGTGTCATGGGCCACTAGAATTCTACTATCGAATACTCATTCTACCCATGTTTGGTTGTTTTGCTGGGCAGACCCTTGCCACATGCAGGACCCAAAGGTTTTGTACTAGTCAAAGACAATCAGTACTAAAACATGTGGCATCATATTTAAATACTGGATAAAAGGCT